>NC_091749.1:23713193-23718193 GCF_043380555.1 Nothobranchius furzeri
AGTGAGGGTTACTGCTCACTCCTGTATTCATTCTCAGCTGCTCCCTGCCTGACTCAACACATTGCCCTTTTGTCATGTGAGCTTTAATTTGTTGTGACTAACTGATTCCTGGGGACAGATGTTGGTTTCCTGCTCTGTGCCGCTGGTCGTTTCCTTCTTGCTGATGACAGACATGGCAGCAACTTTAGCTGATTTAAAACCTTAAGCTGTTAGTTTTTGGTCACAGTGTTATTTTAGGACATCCAAACTAAAGTCCAAAGATACAATGCTTCAAGTATTTTAAGTAATTCAACAGTTTCTATGTTCTATGTCTGTGATAAGTGCTATATAAATAAAATTTACCTACTTACCTACTTACTCATTATGACTGAATCCTTCCTGGTGTATTGTAGTGGACGGCGTATTTCTGGAGCATTTTTGCCATAATGCCAGAAATTCTCCACACTGTGTGCAAGACACACCTATAGATGATATAAAGAGGTGGGCAACATTGTTGGTACCCTTTGGACAATGAAAGAAAACCCCACAATGGTCACAGAAATAACTTTAATCTATGAAATTTAACCAGTGAAAGTCAGACATTGCTTTTGAACCGTGCTTTAAATTAATCATTAAATAAACAAACTCATGGAACAGGCCTGGACCTGGCCTGGTACCCCAATCACTGCAATCAAACGATTCCTGTTGCTGTCAATGAGACTTCTGCACCTCTCAGCGGGTATTTTGGCCCCCTCCTCATGAGCAAACTGCTCCAGTTGTCTCAGGTTTGAAGGGCACTTTTTCCAGACTGCATGTTTCAGCTCCTTCCAAAGATGCTCAATAGGATTGAGGTCAAGGCTCATAGAAAGCCATGTTAGAATAGTCCAGTGTTTTCATCACAGCCATTCTTGGGTGTTTTCTGACACTGGCCAGCACATTTCTCTCCAGAATCCCTTTATGGTCTTGAGATTTCATTGTACCCTGATCCAAGACACCCTGAGATAGAAAGCAGCCCCAGAACATAACAGGTTGTTTTACCTTTTTGCTGACAGTTTTGACCACTTGGAGCTAGCTGCTAATGGCGGATAAACGGAAAAGGAAGTGACGCCACCATTAGTGTGTACCTCTGAAGAAGACCGCAGGAGTGGTTGCAGCTCAGCATCTTTGATCATCTAAATAATTTCCCCACAAACATCCTCTAGATATGCTCCTTCTCCCCCTGACATGTTGTCCTGTCGCCCCGTGTTATCCTACCCACCTGATTCCTGATCACCCTTGTATATTAAACCCTCTGTTGTATCTTTGTCAGATCCCCAACTTGTCTTCCTGTTGTGTCACCCTACATATTATTATTCGTTTGAAACAGTTATTTTGTCTCCTGGTCCTGCTCACTTGCGTTTGGGTCCTGCAATCACCACCATTTCATAACACCTCCTAGTTGAGAGGAGGCAAGTGGTTAGGGTATTTAGTCAGGATGCCTCCTGGACTCCTGGTACATTCTGTCAGCAGGAGGCCCCTGGGGCGACCCAGGACATGTTGGAGGGATAAATCTCCACGTTGGCATAGGAACGCTGGTGGAGGTTCCCAGGAAAAGTGAGGTTTGGGCCTTTTTACTGGGGCTAATTTTAGAGAAGTAAAGCGTCAGATTTAGCTAATAGACCTGCAGCACCTCGCCCCTCCACACAGAGCTTCACAAAGAAACATTTGTTTGCAGACGTTTTCTTAACACTTCAGAAATAAACGTTAGAAATCTTGTCTCTGTCTCTACCAGGCCTGTCTCTTAGAGTGCAAGGAAAGTGTCTCCCCTTCCTTCTCCTGGGACTTGTGCCGTAGAGTGCTATTGCCGCTCTTTTCATCCCTTGATGGTGGTGTGAGGAAAAGATCCCAAGAGGAGGCTGAAGTTCTGTTTCCTGAGGAAGAGGAGCAGATGGAAAGGGGTCTGGTATTACCAGTTGCTTTACAGAGGTTCGACCATGTGACCCGTGCCTTGAATGAGAGGGATCAGCTGAGCACTGTCTTCGATTCTCAGAGTGATCTGTCTCTTGAGAACGAGTACGAGGAGGCTGAGCAGGACGGCGGAGATAATGATGCCGCAGCAAGAGAGCAGAGTGATCCGCGGCAGTTCATCTCCAAGAGGTTTGGAGGCTTTGTCAAAGGGAGACATGGCTACAGGAAACTGATGTCTCCAGGACGGTCATACCAGAAGAGATACGGTGGCTTCATCGGTATTCGAAAGTCAGCTCGCAAGTGGAACAACCAAAAACGTTTCAGTGAGTTCCTGAAGCAGTATTTGGGGATGACCACCAGGGCCACTGAGTTTAACAGCGTGTCAGATGACCTCACCCAGCAGAATGAAGTCTAGATCGCTGCATCTTTAAAGCCAGTGCCAAAAAAAACCCTTCATGCTTTCTCTCACCTTGTTTAGTAATAAAAGCATCAACATCTGAGTGTTTAATTGGTTGCATCAGAGTTAAATAATAAAAATAAAGTTGATTAAAAAACGCACGATTAAAGACTCCTTTGGAATTCTTGTCATCCAAAAATTTAAGAATAGTCATTTGTGTTTTTACTCTGTGGTATTTATGAAGATTATCAAAATTTTCTCTTAAAATTTTTATTGTATATTGCCGTTAAATTGTCCCCAAATGAAACTCCAGTGAAATTAGCTAAAATTACACATTTTTACATTTACATCAGTAAATTTATTATTATTATTTAATTGTTTATTTTATTTTATTTTATTTTTTATTTTAATTATTGTCTTGGTAAGGAAGAGAATGTCCTTTCTTTTATTTCATTTTGGCACCACCTAGTGGCCACATTCAGGAACAAGCGCACCATAGTGGGTAATTTGGGATTTTGTTCAATAAGTGAAAACGTATAAGAAAACTTTGTAGTTTTCATTCTGCTCCGACACACACCTCAGACTGGAATATGAAGGTAGTTTACACGAATGATTAACTAGGACGTTCCTACTAAGCAGTCTTATTGACTCATACTGTGTAGAATTGAGCATGACCTTTGACTGGCTCTTGTCTTTCCTGTATGTGCAACCTGTCTTTGAACTGTATTGATGTAAAATGTTTCTGCTGACCAATATAAAACTTGTAAATAGCTGAATTTAAACATGTCAATAAATATAGTTTAATATTTATTTTGTGGCTTGTCATGCAGCAACTGATTCTGTGTGTTGACGTACTTTGTTCCTGGGAGTCTCAGTTAAAATTATGTTTAAGTCAGGATAAGGATTATTACCCCTGTTTAGAGAATTACTGTGACTAGCATTTGCAAGAATATATAGGCATTAATTATCTGTTAATAAAAATGTATTTGTTTTAATATCCACAAATTTATTATTACTTTTTGTAGTATAAATGTGTCTTGTAAGCCTTGAGGATGGTTACAAGGTTATCAACTTTGATGATTTAGGAGATTACAAAGAATTCTTTATGTCACTTTATTAAGAAATATTTAATATATTCTATCTGGTTAGATGATTTTGTTTTCATGTTAGAAAAATAAAGATACGTGTTCTTTACAAATCCAGAGTTTCACAAAACAGAATGATATTTTTATTCTAAAGTGCATTATAAGAATATTTATATTTGCCTCTAATATATATATATATATATATATATATATATATATATATATATATATATATATATATATATATATATATATATAATTACAAAACCGTGGGAATTTCCTTTTTATAAATATATACAGGTTAAAAAAATGGAGAAAACAATTGATGACGCTTTTGAATATTTAAATTTAATCTGAGGCAGCCTCAAAGGCAAATTCCCAAAAACCTAAACCAAACCAAAACAATCAGTAAATTGGCACGAAACAGTAGGCAGAAGCACATTTTATTTTGTAAATACAATTTGTGTCATTTTATTTCTCTCACTGTTTGCCACTGCTATCAAGTACCGGTCTATCTAATCACAAAGTACAGAGTAATTTTTATTTGAGCAAGAAAAAATTTCACGAAAAATATTCCTTTCTAAAACTCTTTACAAAAACGAAATACCACCTCTCAAAAAAAAAAAAAAAAAAAAAAAAAACCCAAAACAAATGGCTTTAACTTTGAAGGGTCACACCGGAAGTAATGACTTACCGCAGCAAACCATATTTTAAGGACTTTCGTGGTTTTTAGTCATTTTCTTGTTGTCGCTGCTGATTTTCAACTATTACAACGCCAGGGCTTGGTTGATTCGGTGAGTTTAAGTCCATTAACATGAAAGAAAACCCGTTTTTTTCTTGCGTAGTAGCCATAATGGTCAACATTAGCTAACCTTGTTGGTAGCACAAGCTACTGCCCAGAGGAAAGTAGATGCTAACTTTGTCTCGCAAGCAACCGGACTGTAAAAACATTTGGAAACGGTTTGTATAACGGTGAAAAATAATTTCTAGGGGTATTTATATTTAATTTGACATTTCCTGGCTAATTTAAATGCAAACACTTATGAGCTAAAGCTAGTGAAGCCGCCAACCATGTACAACAACAACAGAACATATAAGCTAACAGTTGTCTAATAATTTGACATTGAAAGTTCAAGGCCTGATATATTTAACTTTTTAATTATTACAATAGAGAACCACTGAAGCCCCGGTTGTTCTAAGACAAATGACAGATTTTGAATTGTTAACTTGTGTTAGCTGAGCTCCTCACGGCAATTAACGAATCCCAGTCTTATTCAACTTACATCCACACATATGTATTTTTCTGACACTCTGTTACAATTTATTTGCTTTAGTTAGTTTGGTGTTGATGAAACCTTTGTGAGATTATACTTGTGTTTCAGGAAGCACAGCCATGTGCAGCTGTGTGCGGAGCTCCAGAGCTCTGTCCCCTGCCCTGCTGCCCAGGCTGCTGCGTCCTCAGACGGGGGTCATGCTGGCCGACAGGAGCCTCAAGACCTCCTCTCAGTGTCTGGCTGTCGGCGGGGACTCCGCGCTGTCCCCTTTGCCCAGCCAGGCCCGGGTAGTCATCTGTGGAGGAGGGATCGTGGGAA